>NC_069505.1:228418288-228460788 GCF_027579735.1 Bombina bombina | reverse complement strand
GATAAAATCAGCACCGTTAGTAGAGGGCTTAATCACAAGTTGAATGTAACCAAATGTTAACAACAGAAGTCGGGGTAAATCTCACCCCTAACACTGGGTACTCACTTTAGATTGCCTCAATCCATATGAGACAAGTAGCCGCTATTCAAGGATAGAGATGTATTGAGATGTATGATCCCACAATGCAGAGAGAGCAGTCTGATATCCATGTACATTGTCACTTCCAAGGGGTTTTCACCCAAACCAGTAAGCCGGATATGTCGATATTTCCATATGACAAAGAAAAAGATGCGTATATAGTGAAGTACAGTTTATTCAGACTTCAATCAATAAGGCAATATATACACTAACAAACAAGCCCTCAAACAGTTTGAGGTATTATGGTAAGGCGGATTACACAAATAAATGTCAGTGGAAGTCACAGGAACTTTCTAGTCAACTGAACAGGATGTACAGGATGTAAAAAATTCACTCAAAAAGCCTGCCACTGAACCCCAAAGATAGAACTCGCCAAACTTGAATGAACCTACGTGATCGCCAACTGCTGTGCCTCTCTTCTATCCCAGCGGTTGTGATCTTCTATCTTCATCCCGGCAGCTGTGGTCTTCTCTCTTCATCCATATTTTCTTTCGCTCTTCCATCCAACGTCCTCTTCATGTGGTCACCAGCCTCACACTGAATTTTGAATGCAAGGTACCCCCTTTATATAGGGGTACCCTTGCATTGCTATTGGTTAATTTTAAAATCAAAATTCAATTTAATGAAAGCTTTTTCTATTGGCTGATTTGAAAATCAGCCAATAGCAATGCAAGGGTACCAATATAAAACTGGGTACCTTTCATTTAAAATTCTTTGTGCAGCGGGTGACCACATGAAGAGGACATCAGACGGAAGATCAGAAGAAAAGAAGATGGATAAAGATAGAAGTCCACCACCGCCAGGAAAGAAGAGAAGCACCGCAGTTGGCGATCACGTAGGAGCCAGATTCAAGTTTCGTGATTACCATCTTTGGGTTTTATTGATAGGCTTTTGGGGTTAATTTTTGTTTTTGTTTTTATGAATATTTTGGGGGGGGGTTAGCAAAAGAGCTTTAGGGCACTGCCCTAACAGATTGCCTCCTAAGGGCAGTGCCCTTCCAAATGCCTGGACAATTTTCAGCGTATACTTGTTTTTTGTTTTTGTGGGGGCAGGGGTTTCTTGTACTGTAGAATGTGGAAGTAATTTTTTTTTTTGGTGAAAGAGCTGTCACTTTAGAACTTCTAAGCGCTATTGCTATAGTTTATTTTATTATAGTGTTTTATTGTTTTGTGGTAGGTTTTTTATCTTTAAGTGGGCTTTAGTTTTAGAATAAGCATAACTGTGGGTTTTTTGATATTTTTGTTTTCTTTTTTCTGTAATAGTAGCTTTTTTTTTTTCTTTTTTCTTCTAAAGATGTGGTAAGTCCACGGGTTTATCTTAATTACTGTTGGGAATATCACTTCTTGCCAGCAAGAGGAGGCAAAGAGCACCACAGTAAAACTGTTAAGTATCACTTCCCTACCCATAAACACCAGTCATTTTCTTTGCCTCTCTTATATGGAGGAGGTGAAGTTTAGTGTGTAATTAAAATATTTTTTTTATGAAGAAGATGGATTACTTCAAGCAATTTTCAGGGTATAGCTATGCTCCACGTTAGTCTTTGCGGTCAAGCTGTGGTGGCTTTAAAGCATTGGGGAACTTGCAAAGAGGTGCTTGCTGCGTTTTCCCCACGTTTGCTGCCCTAGTTCCAGATACCAATGTTGGTTACTTTATCTGTATTTTAGCCAGGTCGCTGTGAGGAAGAGGTGTCCTCTCATACCTAGGGACTGTCATGTCGATCAGCTACCCAGGTAGGTGCTGGTCTTCCAGATGGGAGAAAGAGCATTTAGAATGTTGTACACCTAACTGTATAGGGACCCTTTTTAGCTCACCCTGATGAAAGGGCTTCGCTAAGACATGTCTGCAGGTGTGTTGGGTGCTTTTTACTTTCTTTTGCTTCAATTGGCTTATCCACACAATGGCGGCGTTTGAAACGGCTTGGCCACGCCACCTCCTTCCCTGTTGTTCCGCGGGAGGTTTTTCGCGCCTCCTCTATGTTCAGTCACTTAATCAGCCCTGCCTCTCTGCACCATTCACTACGGAGGTGAATCTCTTTGTTGCGGCTGTGTTTCTGTGTGGGTACTTCATTGCTCATATTGCTATAAGGAAAGGTCAGAGCAAGCGGTGGTGGTAAGGAGGCATCTCCGTATACTGAGGTGTGGAGGGAGTCTTTAATCGGAGCGACAACGCTCACTCAAGCATAGCCTGTCTATTAATCTAAAGTAGCGGTTTTATTTTCCTTTTGCCGCCTTTAGTCAGAAATAGAGCTTAAAGCAGGGCATTAACTGTTTACCAACTCTTAAGTTTTGTTTTGACTTTTCATAGTCTGAGCATTATTCTGACATACGGTTAAGGCCGTGGGGATAGTGACAAGCATGTCTGACATGCATCAGGAGCCTGCTCAATTTAACCCTTGTTTATTGCAGCACCCATGCAATTCTATTCCTGTGTTAAACTTACATTACAGGGTAAAGATAAGTTTTTTTATGTGGAGCCTAATGTCTCTCAGAAGGATGCTGCCCAGGTGTTACCAGGGCCATCTCCTATTTCGTCCCAAGCCTCTTTGGCATCTAACACTGTGTCCTGCGGTTCCTAGCTAACTCCCAGTGGAGTGTTTTTAAAGGCAGAGATTGCTGCTCATGTATCCTCAGCGGTATCTGCAGCGTTACCTGAGTTTCCTAGGTTTTCGGGGAAGCGCAAGAGGAAATCTAGAAATTTAGAGAATAAGGTGTCTGTCCCTGGCGATGAGTCTCAGGCTCCTCATAGATCTGAGGATGAAGTCTCCAATTCTGAGGGTGAGATCTCAGATTCGGACAGTATAATTCCTTCGTCTGATGATGGAGTTTCATTCAGGTTTAAGCTTGAACACCTCCGGTTACTATTAAAGAATGTTTTAGCTACTCTGGATGATTCAGAGACCCAGGCAGTGGTTACGCCTAAGAAGTCTAGTAAACTAAATAGCTTTTTTGATGTCCCTTCCTCCTCGGAGGTGTTTCCTGTACCAGATCGGGCTAAGGAACTCATAACTCTGGAATGGGAGAAGCATGGAGTGCCTTTTACGCCGTCCCCGGTGTTTAGAAAAATGTTTGTGGTGGAGACCTCTATCAAGGAGTCTTGGTCTACGGTCCCTAAGGTGAAGGGGCCATCTCCACCCTGGCTAAGAGAACCATTTTTCCCATTGAGGATAGTTGATCTTTCAAGGATCCAATAGATAAAAAGTTGGAAGCATACTTAAAAAAGATTTATGTACATCTTGGTCTTCAATGGCAACCAGTAGTTTGTTTTGCCACAGTGACTAATGCAGCTTCCTATTGGTTTGATGCCTTGTCTGATTCTATTCAGGAGGAGACTCTCTTAGATGAGATTCAGGATAGGATTAAGGCTCTTAAATTAGCCAATTTCTATATTGCAGATACTGTTCAAGTTCTTAGACTGGGAGCTAAGGCTTCCAGTTTCGTTGTGTTAGCCAGAAGGGCTTTATGGTTGAAGTCTTGGTCAGCCGATGTTTCGTCTAAGGTGAAGCTTATGGCACTTCCTTACAAGGGTAAAACCTTGTTTGGACCAAGACTGGCTGAGATCATTTCTGACATTACAGGCGTAAAGGGATCTTTTCTGCCTCAGGATAAAAAGAACAGACCAAAGGGACGTCAGAGTAATTTTCGTTCCTTTTGGAACTTTAGAGGAAAGCAATCCTCTTCCTCGTCCAAACAGGACAATTCCAAGCCCTCCTGGAAGCCAAATCAGTCTTGGAACAAGGGGAAGCAGTCTAAAAAGCCCACAGTATGAAGGGGTTGCCCCTGATCCATGCTTGGATCAGGTAGGGGGCAGGCTGTCTCAGTTCTCTCAAGTCTGGCTAAGAGATGTTCTGGATCCTTAGGCTGTAGAAATTGTCTCCAAGGGTTACAAGTTGGAATTCAAGAATTGCTCTCCAAAGGCAGATTTCACCTTTCCAGATTATCTGCAGACGAGATAAAAAGAGGCGATTGTACCTGTTCCGAAGCAGGAACAGGGTCTGGGGTTTTACTCAAATTTGTTTGTGGTACCCAAAAAATAGGGGACTTTCCGACCCATCCTGGACTTAAAATGTCTAAACAAGTTCCTTAAGGTCCCATCCTTCAAGATGGAAACCATTTGTACGATTCTTCCTCTGATTCAAGAGGGACAATTCATGACGACCATAGACCTAAAGGATGCATACTTACATGTTCCCATTCACAGGGATCATCAAAAGTTCCTGAGGTTTGCCTTCCTTGTTTGTGGCCCTATCTTTCGGCCTAGCCACGCCTCCCAGGATATTCTCAAAGGTTCTAGGAGCTCTCTTAGCGGTGGTTCGGGGGGTTGCAGTGGCTCCCTACCTGGACCACATTCTGCTACAGGCGCCGACTTTTCATCAATCAACATCTCACACTGAGATGTTTCTGGCTTTCCTCCAATCTCACTGATGGAAACTAAATTGGGGAAAGAGCTCCTTGGTCCCGGCGACAAGGGTGGTTTTCCTAGGAACGATTATAGATTCGGTTCTGATGAAGATCTTTCTGACAGAGGCCAGAATAGCGAAGCTCCTTACCACTTGTTGAACCTTGCTGGGGACGGCTCTACCTTCAATCGCCCAATGCATGGAAGTAATTGGTCTGATGGTGGCCACCATGGACATCGTTCCATTTGCTCAATTTCATCTGAGAGCTCTGCAGTTGTGCATGCTCAGTCAGTGGAACAGGGACTATGAGGATTAATCCCCAAAGTTAACTCTAGATCAGAAGACGAGGGTATCACTTCGGTGGTGGCTCTCTCTGGAAAACCTGTCTCAGGGCACCTGCTTTCGGAGGCCTTCTTGTGTGATAGTAACCAAGGACGCCTGCCGAGTGGGCTGGGGAGCTTCTGGAATTCAATAAAGGCGCAGGGACTTTGGTCTCGAGAGGAGTCCGTGCTGCCGATCAACATCTTAGAGTTGAGAGCAATTTTCAACGCACTGTTGGCTTGGCCTCAGTTGGCATTGAGCAAGTTCATCAGGTTCCAATCGGACAACATAACTTCAGTGGCTTACATCAACCACTAGGGGGGGGAACTCAAAGTTCTCTAGCCATGAGGAAGGTGTCTTGGATCATTCAGTCGGGAAGCTCACGGTTGTTGTCTTTCTGCCATCCACATACTGGGCGTAGACAACTAGGGAGCGGATTTCCTAAGCAGAAATACATTCCATCCCGGGGAATTGGAACTTCATCCGGAGGTGTTCTCCAGGTTGGTCTCCAAATGGGGGATTACTGAGTTGGATCTGATGGTGTCTCAACAGAATGCCAAGCTTCCGCAGTACGGTTCCAGATCGAGGGATCCTCAGGCCTGCCTAATATATGCATTGGCAGTCCCTTGGAATTTCAGCATGGCCTATCTGTTTCCTCTGTTTGCTCTCTTTCCTCGGGTGATCGTCTGCATAAACAGGAAAGGGCATCAGTGATCCTTATTGCTCCAGCTTGGCCTCGAAGGATCTGGTGGAGATGGAGATGTCGTCTCTACCTCCGTGGAGGTTACCTCTGAGGAAGGACCTTCTTCTTCAGGGGCCCTTCTTCCATCCATATCTCGTTACTCTGAAGCTGACTGCCTGGAGATTGAACGCTTGATTCTATCTAAGCATGGCTTCTCCGAGTCAGTAATTGAGACTATGATTCAGGCTTGTAAGCTTGTTACTGGGAATATTTACCATAAGATATGGAGGAAATATATCTCTTGGTGTGAATCCAAGGGTTACTCTTGGAGTAGGGTTAGGATTCCAAGAATGTTGTCTTTTCTTCAGGAGGGTCTGAAGAAAGCGTTATCTGTTAGTACTCTAAAAGGTCAAATTTCGACCTTATCTGTTCTGTTACACAAGCGTTTGGCAGATGTCCCAGGCGTTCAATCCTTTTGTCAGGCCTTGGTCAGAATCAGGCCTGTTTTTAAGCTTGTTACTCCACCTTGGAGTCTTAATCTTGTTCTTAAAGTTTTGCAGAGGACTCCGTTTGAGCCAATGCATTCTGTAGACATTAAATTGTTGTCCTGGAAAGTGCTTTTTCTTTTGGCCATTTTTTCTGCGCGGAGGTTTTCTGAACTCTCCGCCTTGCAGTTTGATTCCCCTCATCTTATTTTTCATGCGGATAAGGCTGTTCTTCGCACTAGGTTGGGGTTCCTTCCCAAAGTTGTTTCCACTAAGAATATTAATCAGGATATTATTGTTCCATCTCTGTGTCCGAAGCCGCCTTCGGTCTTCCTTACATACTTTTGCTAAATTTTACAGATTTTATACTTTTGTCTTGGGTGAGGCGGCTTTTGGGAGAAAGGTTCTGCAGGCGGTGGTGCTTTCCGTTTAGGCATGCTTGTTCTTTCCCCCTATTCATCTGTGTCCTCTAGCTTGGGTATTGGTTCCCAACAGTAATTAAGATGAACCCGTGGACTCACCACATCTTTAGAAGTAAACAAAATTTATGCTTACCTGATAAATTTATTTCTTCAAGATGTGGCAAGTCCACGGACCCACCCTTTTTGTTTATTTTTCAAGATTTTTGACTAAACCTCAGACACCTCCACACCTTGTGTTGCTTTCTTTTTTCCATTTACTTTCGGTCGAATGACTGGGGTTTATGGGTAGGGAAGTGATACTTAACCGTTTTACTTTAGTGCTCTTTGCCTCCTGCTGGCGAGGAGTGATATTCCCAGCAGTAATTAAGATGAACCCGTAAGTTTTTTTTGTTTTTGTTTTTTGTTGTTTTTTTTTGTAACCTAGGGGGTGTTAGGTTAGGGTTGTTGGGTGTTAGCTGATTAGGGGGTTAGAAGTTAGTGGCTACTTTGCAATGGGGGTTGTGGCAGTTAAGGAGTTAATAGTGTAGAGGAGTACTTTGTGGTGGACTATCTGGTATTTTTGGGGTTATTAGAGTAGGGCGCTTAAGGGACACTGAACCCAAATGTTTTCTTTTGTGATTCAGATAGAGCATGCAATTTTAAGCAACTTTCTAATTTACTCCTATTAATTTTTCTTCGTTCTCTTGGTATATTTATTTGAAAAGCAAGAATGTAAGTTTAGATGCCAGCCCATTTTTGGTGAACAACCTGGGTTGTCCTTGCTGATTGGACAGCACCAATAAACAAGTGCTGTCCAGTGGTCTGAACCAGAAATTGTCTGGCTCCTTAGCTTAGATGCCTTCTTTTTCAAATAAAGATAGCAAGAGAAAGAATAAAAATTTATAATAGGAGTAAACTAGAAAGTTGCTTAAAATTACATACTATATATGAATCACGAAAGAAAAAAATTGGGTTTAGTGTCCCTTTAAGGTGATTCGGGTTAGCGTGCGAGTATGGGTGTTAGGTAAGTTCCTTTTTTCGCACTGTCCAATGAATTCTATGGGGGAGTACGTTAACACAGTTGCAATATTATAACCAGCTTTTTGCGTGTCGGTTAAGCGCAAGTAAAGATTTTTTACTTTTAACTTGTAAAATGCGTTAAATAGTGCTCCACTTGTGTATGTGTGTGTTAAAACATTTTTCATGAGTTAAACAGTTAAATTATATAAAAAAAAACATTGTGGCACATTAGAACATTTTATTTTTGCTCCTTTGTTTCTTGAGGAAAATTAGAAGGCTGTGTAGAAAATTAAGCTGAGGAAATGGCAAATCCCAGTAGGATTTTGTACATTGTTCTATTTATTTCAGTAAAGGAAGTTCTGTGGAAAACGAAAACAAACCCTTTAACATACACACTATGTATTAAACCTTGAACCTTTGTATTAAGATGTTTTTTTATTCTATAAAGAACATGTTATTTCAGAGTGTATTAATGTTTTATTTATTTATTTATTTTAATTTATGTTCCTGTTTTGGCAAACAATTAGAGCATTGTCTTGACCAGCGTATGAGTGTGTGGTGCTCTCTGTCTATATTACTGTGAAATTATGACTTTATGCTGAAAGCAATATGTATTTGTTGAGCTTTCACTTAGGTTGCAAATGTTGGAATATAGTGTATCTTTAAGAAACATTGCACTTAGTATTAGAGAACCAAAACCTCTCTACATGAATTTCCGTACAATGCGATCCTTATAAATGTGCTTTGACAAGCTTTTTGACGTAAACAACTCACTTTTAGCAGCATTATGTAGTGTCTGGAATATATAGCAGAAATATTAAAACTTTATCAGCGATATATTACTATCTTTCTTCCATGCTGGAGTTAATTGGTTGATGGAAAAATACATAAATATTATAAAGGGAAAGTCGACTTTAAAATGTTTGTTTAAGAAGATAGATAATCCCTTTATTACCCATTTCCCAGTCTTGCATAACCAACATGTTTATATTAATATACTTTTTACCTCTATGATTACCTTGTTTCTAATCCCTTGCAGACTGCCCCTTATTTCAGTTCTTTTTAAAGCTTTTAACAATCTTGTATTTTAGCCAATAAGTGTTGGTTCTTGTGACACTTTTATCATTCTCCACGGGAGTGAGTACAATATTATCTATGGCACACATAAACTAGCACTGTCTGGCTGTAGTGCAAGATTGTAAACAACACTTGTCATATAGATCATATATCACACACACTAATTATGCTTTATTCTTTTTTCTAGGGAAATAAGCACAAAGTGGTTGAACAAGTAATTAAAGCCGTTAGAAATCTTTGTAAGATTATCGATGGTGTTGAGACTCAGGAGATAACAGAGGCCGTGAAGAAGTTAAAGAGAGCTGTAAACTTACCAAGGAGCCGCAGTATAGACGTACGCTTGATTTTTTTCTCTCCTATATGATAAAGCAAATTGATTGCTCTAAACCTTTTTACAATGTTGTTAAAATATTCAAATTTAAAAAAAAAACCACACAAACACTTGCAATGTTCACTTTTAATCTGTCTTTATTTAAGTCATTTCCTTATTGCACAATACATTTTCATATAATTCCACATATAACACTTATGGTTTCAAGAGTTTCTATTTTAATCTACTTTTAAATGAATCCAAAAGACTTATGTATGTTTGTGTAGGTGATAAAATAAAGTATTTGGGAGTTACCAACATTACGAAAAAAGCACTTTTAAATCTGTTTTTTACTGGTATTTAAAATGCAGTCCTTGAAATATCCAGCTGATCATCTTTACTTACCTGTAATAATTATATTAGCTCATTTTTCTCAATCACCTTTATTTGACTTCCTACTCACCTGATTCCTTGTGGACAGGGGCCTTTGGTTAATATCAGGTAAAATAATAGGGGATTTATAATGTATTTTTTAAGTTAAAGTGATAGTAAATCCTCGCGTTTGTGAAACGCTAGGATTTACCATTGGAACAAATAAAGGGGACTTTCAGTAATGAAGTATAGAATTTGTTTGTCTGAAGCGTTCGCCGCACTGAGCTCCTCAGGCCGCCCACAGCAGAACACTATTTCTTCTGTTATGTGTGATCAGTCCACGGGTCATCATTACTTCTGGGATATAACTCCTCCCCAACAGGAAATGCAAGAGGATTCACCCAGCAGAGCTGCATATAGCTCCTCCCCTCTACGTCAGTCCCAGTCATTCTCTTGCACCCAACGACTAGATAGGATGTGTGAGAGGACTATGGTGATTATACTTAGTTTTTATGACTTCAATCAAAAGTTTGTTATTTTACAATAGCACCGGAGCGTGTTATTACTTCTCTGGCAGAGTTTGAGGAAGAATCTGCCAGAGTTTTTTTACTATGATTTTAACCGGAGTTGTTAAGATCATATTGCTGTTCTCGGCCATCTGAGGGAGGTAAAAGCTTCAGATCAGGGGACAGCGGGCAGATGAATCTGCATTGAGGTATGTAGCAGTTTTTATTTTCTGAATGGAATTGATGAAAAAATCCTGCCATACCGTTATAATGACATGTATGTATACACTTCAGTATTCTGGGGATGGTATTTCACCGGAACTACTCTGTTAAAGGTCACTAATCCTTTTAATAACTATTTATCATGTTAAACGTTTTTGCTGGAATGTAGAATCGTTTACATTGCTGGGGTACTGTGTGAATAAATATTTGGGCATTATTTTCCACTTGGCAGCCTTTTTTGCTTTTATTTGTGACAGTTTCGTTTCTCTTCACTGCTGTGTGGGAGAGGGAGGGGCCGTTTTTGGCGCTCTTTGCTACGCATCAAAAAATTCCAGTCAATTACTTTTATATTTCCTGCATGATCCGGTTCATCTCTGACAGATCTCAGGGGTCTTCAAACTTCTTTGAAGGGAGGTAAATTCTCTCAGCAGAGCTGTGAGAATTCTTATAGTGACTGTGAATAAAAACGTTGCTTTGTATTTTTTATGTCAAATTTAATTATTGTTATTTTACTAATGGGAACAAACCTTTGCTAAAGGTTGTGTTGTTTTAAAGTTTGATGCTATAACTGTTTTTCAGTTCATTATTTCAACTGTCATTTAATCGTTTAGTACCTCTTTGAGGCACAGTACGTTTTTGCTAAAAAAGATTATAACCAAGTTGTAAGTTTTTTTGCTAGTGTGTTAAACATGTCTGACTCAGAGGAAGATATCTGTGTCATTTGTTCCAATGCCAAGGTGGAGCCCAATAGAAATTTATGTACTAACTGTATTGATGCTACTTTAAATAAAAGTCAATCTGTACAATGTGAACAAATTTCACCAAACAGCGAGGGGAGAGTTATGCCGACTA
Source organism: Bombina bombina (assembly GCF_027579735.1). Taxonomy (NCBI): domain Eukaryota; kingdom Metazoa; phylum Chordata; class Amphibia; order Anura; family Bombinatoridae; genus Bombina; species Bombina bombina. Next base: position 228,450,006 of record NC_069505.1, on the reverse strand, counting down.
ACTCGCCTCACGCGGCAGTACCTGCATCTCCCGCCCGGGAGGTGCGTGATATTATGGCGCCTAGTACATCTGGGCGGCCATTACAGATAACATTACAAGATATGGCTACTGTTATGACTGAAGTTTTGTCTAAATTACCAGAACTAAGAGGCAAGCGTGATCACTCTGGGGTGAGAACAGAGTGCGCTGACAATACTAGGGCCATGTCTGATACTGCGTCACAGCTCGCAGAGCATGAGGACGGAGAGCTTCATTCTGTGGGTGACGGTTCTGATCCAAACAGATTGGATTCAGATATTTCAAATTTTAAATTTAAATTGGAAAACCTCCGTGTATTACTAGGGGAGGTCTTAGCAGCTCTTAATGATTGTAACACCGTTGCAATACCAGAGAAACTGTGTAGGTTGGATAAATACTTTGCGGTACCGGCGAGTACTGACGTTTTTCCTATACCTAAGAGACTAACTGAAATTGTTACTAAGGAGTGGGATAGACCCGGTGTGCCGTTCTCACCCCCTCCAATATTTAGAAAGATGTTTCCAATAGACGCCACCACTCGGGACTTATGGCAAACGGTCCCTAAGGTGGAGGGAGCAGTTTCTACTTTAGCTAAGCGTACCACTATCCCGGTGGAGGATAGCTGTGCTTTTTCAGATCCAATGGATAAAAAATTAGAGGGTTACCTTAAGAAAATGTTTGTTCAACAAGGTTTTATATTGCAACCCCTTGCATGTATCGCGCCGATTACGGCTGCGGCAGCATTTTGGATTGAGTCTCTGGAAGAGAACCTTAGTTCATCTACGCTAGACGACATTACGGACAGGCTTAGAGTCCTTAAACTAGCTAATTCTTTCATTTCGGAGGCCGTAGTACATTTAACCAAACTTACGGCTAAGAACTCAGGATTCGCCATACAGGCACGTAGGGCGCTGTGGCTAAAATCCTGGTCAGCCGATGTTACTTCTAAGTCCAAATTACTTAATATACCTTTCAAGGGGCAGTCTTTATTTGGGCCCGGTTTGAAAGAAATTATCGCTGACATTACAGGAGGTAAGGGCCACGCCCTACCTCAAGACAAAGCCAAAGCTAAGGCTAGACAGTCTAATTTTCGTCCCTTTCGGAATTTCAAAACAGGAGCAGCATCAACCTCCACTGCACCAAAACAGGAGGGAGCTGTTGCTCGTTACAGGCAAGGCTGGAAGCCTAACCAGTCCTGGAACAAGAGCAAGCAGGCCAGGAAACCTGCTGCTGCCCCAAAGACAGCATGAATCGAGAGCCCCCGATCCGGGACCGGATCTAGTGGGGGGCAGACTTTCTCTCTTCGCCCAGGCCTGGGCAAGAGATGTTCAGGATCCCTGGGCACTAGAGATCATATCTCAGGGATACCTTCTAGACTTCAAATTATCTCCCCCAAGAGGGAGATTTCATCTATCAAGGTTGTCAACAAACCAGATAAAGAAAGAGGCGTTTCTACGCTGTGTACAAGATCTGTTATTAATGGGAGTGATCCATCCGGTTCCGCGGTCGGAACAAGGACAAGGGTTCTACTCAAACCTGTTTGTGGTTCCCAAAAAAGAGGGAACTTTCAGGCCAATCTTAGATTTAAAGATTCTAAACAAATTCCTAAGAGTTCCATCCTTCAAAATGGAAACTATTCGGACAATCTTACCCATGATCCAAAAGGGTCAGTACATGACCACAGTGGATTTAAAAGATGCTTACCTTCACATACCGATCCACAAAGATCATCACCGGTATCTAAGGTTTGCCTTCTTAGACAGGCACTACCAGTTTGTAGCTCTTCCATTCGGATTGGCTACGGCTCCAAGAATCTTCACAAAGGTTCTGGGTGCCCTTCTGGCGGTACTAAGACCGCGAGGGATTTCGGTAGCTCCGTACCTAGACGACATTCTAATACAAGCTTCAAGCTTTCAGACTGCCAAGTCTCATACAGAGTTAGTTCTGGCATTTCTAAGGTCGCATGGATGGAAAGTGAACGAAAAGAAGAGTTCTCTTTTTCCTCTCACAAGAGTTCCATTCTTGGGGACTCTTATAGATTCTGTAGAAATGAAGATTTACCTGACAGAAGACAGGTTAACAAAGCTTCAAAATGCATGCCGTGTCCTTCATTCCATTCAACACCCGTCAGTAGCTCAATGCATGGAGGTGATCGGCTTAATGGTAGCGGCAATGGACATAGTACCTTTTGCACGCCTACACCTCAGACCGCTGCAATTGTGCATGCTAAGTCAGTGGAATGGGGATTACTCAAATTTGTCCCCTACTCTGAATCTGAATCAAGAGACCAGAAATTCTCTTCTATGGTGGCTTTATCGGCCACACCTGTCCAGGGGGATGCCATTCAGCAGGCCAGACTGGACAATTGTAACAACAGACGCCAGCCTACTAGGTTGGGGCGCTGTCTGGAATTCTCTGAAGGCTCAGGGACTATGGAATCAGGAGGAGAGTCTCCTTCCAATAAACATCCTGGAATTGAGAGCAGTTCTCAATGCCCTTCTGGCTTGGCCCCAATTAACAACTCGGGGGTTCATCAGGTTTCAGTCGGACAACATCACGACGGTAGCTTACATCAACCATCAGGGAGGGACAAGAAGCTCCCTAGCAATGATGGAAGTATCAAAGATAATTCGCTGGGCAGAGTCTCACTCTTGCCACCTGTCAGCAATCCACATCCCGGGAGTGGAGAACTGGGAGGCGGATTTCTTGAGTCGCCAGACTTTTCATCCGGGGGAGTGGGAACTTCATCCGGAGGTCTTTGCCCAAATACTTCGACGTTGGGGCAAACCAGAGATAGATCTCATGGCGTCTCGCCAGAACGCCAAACTTCCTCACTACGGGTCCAGATCCAGGGATCCGGGAGCGGTTCTGATAGATGCTTTGACAGCACCTTGGAACTTCGGGATGGCTTATGTGTTTCCACCCTTCCCGCTGCTTCCTCGATTGATTGCCAAAATCAAACAGGAGAGAGCATCAGTGATTCTAATAGCGCCTGCATGGCCACGCAGGACTTGGTATGCAGATCTAGTGGACATGTCATCCTGTCCGCCTTGGTCTCTACCTCTAAGACAGGACCTTCTGATACAGGGTCCATTCAAACATCAAAATCTAACTTCTCTGAAGCTGACTGCTTGGAAATTGAACGCTTGATTTTATCAAAACGTGGTTTTTCTGAGTCGGTTATTGATACCCTGATACAGGCTAGGAAGCCTGTTACCAGAAGGATTTACCATAAAATATGGCGTAAATACCTATACTGGTGCGAATCCAAAGGTTACTCCTGGAGTAAGGTTAGGATCGCTAGGATATTGTCTTTTCTACAAGAAGGTTTAGAAAAGGGTTTATCAGCTAGTTCATTAAAGGGACAGATTTCAGCTCTGTCCATCTTGTTACACAGGCGTCTGTCAGAAAATCCAGACGTCCAGGCCTTTTGTCAGGCTTTAGCTAGGATCAAGCCTGTGTTTAAAGCTGTTGCTCCGCCATGGAGTTTAAACTTAGTTCTTAACGTTTTACAAGGTGTTCCGTTTGAACCCCTTCATTCCATTGATATAAAATTGTTATCTTGGAAAGTTCTGTTTTTAATGGCTATTTCCTCGGCTCGAAGAGTCTCTGAGTTATCAGCCTTACATTGTGATTCTCCTTATCTGATTTTTCACTCAGACAAGGTAGTTCTGCGTACTAAACCTGGGTTCTTACCTAAGGTAGTCACTAACAGGAATATCAATCAAGAGATTGTTGTTCCATCCTTGTGTCCAAATCCTTCTTCAAAGAAGGAACGTCTTCTACACAATCTGGATGTAGTTCGTGCCCTCAAGTTCTACTTGCAGGCAACTAAAGATTTTCGCCAAACTTCTTCCCTGTTTGTCGTTTATTCTGGACAGAGGAGAGGTCAAAAAGCTTCTGCTACCTCTCTCTCTTTTTGGCTTCGTAGCATAATACGTTTAGCCTATGAGACTGCTGGACAGCAGCCTCCTGAAAGAATTACAGCCCACTCCACTAGAGCTGTGGCTTCCACTTGGGCCTTTAAGAATGAGGCCTCTGTTGAACAGATTTGCAAGGCTGCAACTTGGTCTTCGCTTCATACTTTTTCCAAATTTTACAAATTTGACACTTTTGCTTCTTCGGAGGCTATTTTTGGGAGAAAGGTTCTTCAGGCAGTGGTTCCTTCTGTATAATGAGCCTGCCTATCCCTCCCGTCATCCGTGTACTTTTGCTTTGGTATTGGTATCCCAGAAGTAATGATGACCCGTGGACTGATCACACATAACAGAAGAAAACATAATTTATGCTTACCTGATAAATTCCTTTCTTCTGTTGTGTGATCAGTCCACGGCCCGCCCTGTTTTAAGGCAGGTAAATATTTTTTAAATTATACTCCAGTCACCACTTCACCCTTGGTTACTCCTTTCTCGTTGATTCTTGGTCGAATGACTGGGACTGACGTAGAGGGGAGGAGCTATATGCAGCTCTGCTGGGTGAATCCTCTTGCATTTCCTGTTGGGGAGGAGTTATATCCCAGAAGTAATGATGACCCGTGGACTGATCACACAACAGAAGAAAGGAATTTATCAGGTAAGCATAAATTATGTTTTTGCTGTGAGTTGACGTTTCCACCTCTTAGCAAATAGTGTGCTAGCTATCCGGCATGGCGCCAGCTGGCCGTACGCCTATTTGCTAAGAGGTGGAAACGTCACCTCACAGCAAAATAGCGTTCTGCCGTGGGCTGCCAGAGGCGCTCAGTGTGGCGAACGCTTGAAACAAACAAAGGAACTTTCAGCAAGTATTTTATACATCATGACTGAAATTCCCCTTTCTCTTGTTAAGTGTATCCAGTCCACGGATCATCCATTACTTATGGGATATTAACTCCTCCCCAACAGGAAGTGCAAGAGGATTCACCCAGCAGAGCTGCTATATAGCTCCTCCCCTAACTGCCATTACCAGTCATTCTCTTGCACCCAACGAATAGATAGGATGTGTGAGAGGACTGTGGTGATTATACATAGTTTCATACCTTCAATCAAAAGTTTGTTATTTTATAATAGCACCGGAGTGTGTTATTCCTTCTCTGGTAGAATTTGAAGAAGAATCTACCTGAGTTTTTCTATGATTTTAGCCGGAGTAGTTAAGATCATATTGCTGTTTCTCGGCCATCTGAGGAGAGGTAAACTTCAGATCAGGGGACAGCGGGCAGATTAATCTGCAAAGAGGTATGTAGCAGCTTATTATTTTCTGACAATGGAATTGATGAGAAAATTCTGCCATACCGATATAATGTAAACTCAGCCTTAAATGCAGTAGCAGCAACTGGTATCAGGCTGTCATGTATGTATATTTTACACTTCAGTATTCTGGGGAATGGCACTTCACTGGAATTATACTGTATGCATAAAACTTTAGCCTAATTTGCAGGGACTAGCAACAGGCTTTTTAATAACACTCAATTTATTAATGTTAAACGTTTTTTGCTGGCATGTAAAATCGTTTAATTTTCTGAGGTACTGGGTGAAAAAATGTTTTGGGCACTATTTTTTTCCACTTGGCAGTCGTTTTATTTAATTTATGACAGTTTACTGATCTCTCTCACTGTTATGTGTGAGGGGGAGGGGCCTTTTTTGGCGCTTTTGCTACGCATCAAAAAATTCAGTCAGAAGTTTGTCTTCCCTGCATGATCCGGTTCATCTCTACAGAACTCAGGGGTCTTCAAAACTTGTTTTGAGGGAGGTTATCACTCACAGCAGAGCTGTGAGATTGTAGTTGACTGTGATAAAAAAATCGTTTATTTCTGTATTTTTTTTCTGCTATCAGGGTTAGTTATCCTTTGCTAATGGGAGCAATCCTTTGCTAAAATTGTGTTTTTTACAAAGATTTGATGCTATAACTTTTCAGTTTATTAATTTTCAACTGTCATAACTTTTTCTGTGCTTCTTATAGGCACAGTACGTTTTCATATTATAGTAAATTACTTGAAAAGTATTTCCAAGTTGCTAGTTTATTTGCTAGTGTGTTAAACATGTCTGATTCAGAGGAAGATATCTGTGCTATATGTGCTAAAGCCAAAGTGGAGCCCAATAGAAATTTATGTACTAACTGTATTGATGCTACTTTAAATAAAAGTAAATCTGTACAAATTGAACATATTTCACCAAACAACGAGGGGAGAGTTATGCCGACTAACTCGCCTCACGTGACAGTACCTGCATCTCCCGCTCGGGAGGTGCGTGATATTGTAGCGCCGAGTACATCTGGGCGGCCATTACAAATCACATTACAGGATATGGCTACTGTTATGACTGAAGTTTTGGCTAAATTACCAGAACTAAGAGGTAAGCGTGATCACTCTGGGGTGAGAACAGAGTGCGCTGATATTAGGGCCATGTCAGACACTGCGTCACAATTTGCAGAACATGAGGACGGAGAGCTTCATTCTGCGGGTGACGGTTCTGATCCAAACAAACTGGATTCAGATATTTCAAATTTTAAATTTAAGCTGGAAAACCTCCGTGTATTACTAGGGGAGGTGTTAGCGGCTCTGAATGATTGTAACACAGTTGCAATACCAGAGAAAATGTGTAGATTGGATAAATATTTTGCGGTACCGGCGAGTACTGACGTTTTTCCTATACCTAAGAGACTTACTGAAATTGTTACTAAGGAGTGGGATAGACCCGGTGTGCCGTTCTCACCCCCTCCGATATTTAGAAAGATGTTTCCAATAGACGCCACCACACGGGACTTATGGCAAACGGTCCCTTAGGTGGAGGGAGCAGTTTCTACTTTAGCTAAGCGTACCACTATCCCGGTGGAGGATAGCTGTGCCTTTTCAGATCCAATGGATAAAAAGTTAGAGGGTTACCTTAAGAAAATGTTTGTTCAACAAGGTTTTATATTGCAACCTCTTGCATGCATTGCGCCTGTCACGGCTGCAGCAGCATTTTGGTTTGAGTCTCTGGAAGAGACACTTGAATCAGCTCCATTAGATGAGATTACACACAAGCTTAAAGCCCTTAAGTTAGCTAACTCATTTATTTCAGATGCCGTAGTACATTTAACTAAACTTACGGCTAAGAATTCCGGATTCGCCATTCAGGCACGCAGAGCACTGTGGCTAAAATCCTGGTCAGCTGACGTTACTTCTAAATCTTAATTGCTTAATATACCTTTCAAAGGGCAGACCTTATTCGGGACCGGGTTGAAAGAAATTATCGCTGACATTACAGGAGGTAAAGGCCATGCCCTGCCTCAAGACAGAGCCAAACCTAAGGCTAGACAGTCTAATTTTCGTTCCTTTCCTAATTTCAAAGCAGGAGCAGCATCAACTTCCTCTGCACCAAAACAGGAAGGAGCTGTTGCTCGCTACAGACAAGGCTGGAGACCTAACCAGTCCTGGAACAAGGGCAAGCAGGCCAGGAAACCTGCTGCTGCCCCTAAGACAGCATGAATCGAGGGCCCCCGATCCGGGAACGGATCTAGTGGGGGGCAGACTTTCTCTCTTCGCCCAGGCTTGGGCAAGAGATGTCCAGGATCCCTGGGCGTTAGAGATCATATCTCAGGGATACCTTCTAGACTTCAAATTCTCTCCCCCAAGAGGGAGATTTCATCTGTCAAGGTTGTCAACAAACCAAATAAAGAAAGAGGCGTTTCTACGCTGCGTACAAGATCTTTTATTAATGGGAGTGATCCATCCGGTTCCGCGGTCGGAACAAGGACAAGGGTTTTACTCAAATCTGTTTGTGGTTCCCAAAAAAGAGGGAACTTTCAGGCCAATCTTGGATTTAAAGATCCTAAACAAATTCCTAAGAGTTCCATCGTTCAAAATGGAAACTATTCGGACAATTTTACCCGTGATCCAAAAGGGTCAGTACATGACCACAGTGGATTTAAAGGATGCTTACCTTCACATACCGATTCACAAAGATCATTACCGGTATCTAAGGTTTGCCTTTCTAGACAGGCATTACCAGTTTGTAGCTCTTCCATTCGGATTGGCTACGGCTCCGAGAATCTTCACAAAGGTTCTGGGTGCTCTTCTGGCGGTACTAAGACCGCGAGGAATTGCGGTAGCTCCGTACCTAGACGACATTCTGATACAAGCTTCAAGCTTTCAAACTGCCAAGTCTCATACAGAGTTAGTACTGGCATTTCTAAGGTCGCATGGATGGAAGGTGAACGAAAAGAAGAGTTCTCTCTTTCCACTCACAAGAGTTCCCTTCTTGGGGACTCTTATAGATTCTGTAGAAATGAAGATTTACCTGACAGAAGACAGGTTAACAAAGCTTCAAAATGCATGCCGTGTCCTTCATTCCATTCAACACCCGTCAGTAGCTCAATGCATGGAGGTGATCGGCTTAATGGTAGCAGCAATGGACATAGTACCCTTTGCACGCCTACATCTCAGACCGCTGCAATTGTGCATGCTAAGTCAGTGAAATGGGGATTACTCAGACTTGTCCCCTACTCTGAATCTGGATCAAGAGACCAGAAATTCTCTTCTATGGTGGCTTTCTCGGCCACATCTGTCCAGGGGGATGCCATTCAGCAGGCCGGACTGGACAATTGTAACAACAGACGCCAGCCTACTAATTTGGGGCGCTGTCTGGAATTCTCTGAAGGCTCAGGGACAATGGAATCAGGAGGAGAGTCTCCTACCAATAAACATTCTGGAATTGAGAGCAGTTCTCAATGCCCTTCTGGCTTGGCCCCAGTTAACAACTCGGGGGTTCATCAGGTTTCAGTCGGACAACATCACGACTGTAGCTTACATCAACCATCAGGGAGGGACAAGAAGCTCCCTAGCAATGATGGAAGTATCAAAGATAATTCGCTGGGCAGAGTCTCACTCTTGCCACCTGTCAGCAATCCACATCCCGGGAGTGGAGAACTGGGAGGCGGATTTCTTAAGTCGTCAGACTTTTTATCCGGGGGAGTGGGAACTTCATCCGGAGGTCTTTGCCCAAATACTTCGACGTTGGGGCAAACCAGAGATAGATCTCATGGCGTCTCGACAGAACGCCAAGCTTCCTCGTTACGGGTCCAGATCCAGGGATCCGGGAGCGGTTCTGATAGATGCTTTGACAGCACCTTGGACCTTCGGGATGGCTTATGTGTTTCCACCCTTCCCGATGCTTCCTCGATTGATTGCCAGAATGAAACAGGAGAGAGCATCAGTGATTCTAATAGCGCCTGCATGGCCACGCAGGACTTGGTATGCAGATCTAGTGGACATGTCATCCTGTCCACCTTGGTCGCTACCTCTGAAACAGGACCTTCTGATCCAGGGTCCCTTCAAACATCAAAATCTAATTTCTCTGAAGCTGACTGCTTGGAAATTGAACGCTTGATTTTATCAAAACGTGTTTTTTCTGAGTCAGTTATTGATACCTTAATACAGGCTAGGAAGCCTGTTACCAGAAAGATTTACCATAAGATATGGCACAAATACTTATATTGGTGCGAATCCAAGAGTTACTCATGGAGTAAGGTTAGGATTCCGAGGATATTGTCTTTTCTACAAGAAGGTTTAGAAAAGGGTTTATCCGCTAGTTCCTTAAAGGGACAGATTTCAGCTCTGTCCATTCTTTTACACAAACGTCTGTCAGAAGTTCCGGACGTTCAAGCTTTTTGTCAGGCTTTAGCTAGGATCAAGCCTGTGTTTAAAACTGTTGCTCCACCATGGAGTTTGAACTTAGTTCTTAATGTTTTACAGGGGGTTCCGTTTGAACCCCTTCATTCCATTGATATCAAGTTGTTATCTTGGAAAGTTCTGTTTTTAATGGCGATTTCCTCGGCTCGAAGAGTCTCTGAGTTATCTGCCTTACATTGTGATTCTCCTTATCTGATTTTTCATTCAGACAAGGTAGTTCTGCGTACTAAACCTGGGTTCCTACCTAAGGTGGTCACTAACAGGAATATCAATCAAGAGATTGTGGTTCCATCTTTGTGTCCTAATCCTTCTTCGAAAAAGGAACGTCTGCTACACAATCTAGATGTAGTCCGTGCCCTGAAATTTTATCTACAGGCAACTAAGGATTTTCGACAAACGTCTTCCCTGTTTGTCGTTTATTCTGGTCAGAGGAGAGATCAAAAAGCTTCGGCTACCTCTCTCTCCTTTTGGCTTCGTAGCATAATACGGTTAGCCTATGAGACTGCTGGACAGCAGCCTCCTGAAAGAATTACAGCACATTCTACTAGAGCTGTGGCTTCCACTTGGGCCTTTAAGAATGAGGCTTCTGTTGAACAGATTTGCAAGGCTGCAACTTGGTCTTCTCTTCATACTTTCTCCAACATAGGTGTGTCCGGTCCACGGCGTCATCCTTACTTGTGGGATATTCTCCTCCCCAACAGGAAATGGCAAAGAGCCCAGCAAAGCTGGTCACATGATCCCTCCTAGGCTCCGCCTACCCCAGTCATTCTCTTTGCCGTTGTACAGGCAACATCTCCACGGAGATGGCTTAGAGTTTTTTAGTGTTTAACTGTAGTTTTTATTATTCAATCAAGAGTTTGTTATTTTGAAATAGTGCTGGTATGTACTATTTACTCAGAAACAGAAAAGAGATGAAGATTTCTGTTTGTATGAGGAAAATGATTTTAGCAACCGTCACTAAAATCCATGGCTGTTCCACACAGGACTGTTGAGAGCAATTAACTTCAGTTGGGGGAACAGTGTGCAGTCTCTTGCTGCTTGAGGTATGACACATTCTAACAAGACGATGTAATGCTGGAAGCTGTCATTTTCCCTATGGGATCCGGTAAGCCATGTTTATTACGATCGTAAATAAGGGCTTCACAAGGGCTTATTAAAACTGTAGACTTTTTTTGGGCTAAATCGATTCATTATTAACACATATTTAGCCTTGAGGAATCATTTTATCTGGGTATTTTGATATAATAATATCGGCAGGCACTGGTTTAGACACCTTATTCTTTAGGGGCTTTCCCAAAGCATAAGCAGAGCCTCATTTTCGCGCCGGTGTTGCGCACTTGTTTTTGAGAGGCATGGCATGCAGTCGCATGTGAGAGGAGCTCTGATACTTAGAAAAGACTTTCTGAAGGCGTCATTTGGTATCGTATTCCCCTTTGGGCTTGGTTGGGTCTCAGCAAAGCAGATACCAGGGACTGTAAAGGGGTTAAAGTTCAAAACGGCTCCGGTTCCGTTATTTTAAGGGTTAAAGCTTCCAAATTTGGTGTGCAATACTTTTAAGGCTTTAAGACACTGTGGTGAAAATTTGGTGAATTTTGAACAATTCCTTCATGTTTTTTCGCAATTGCAGTAATAAAGTGTGTTCAGTTTAAAATTTAAAGTGACAGTAACGGTTTTATTTTAAAACGTTTTTTGTACTTTGTTATCAAGTTTATGCCTGTTTAACATGTCTGAACTACCAGATAGACTGTGTTCTGAATGTGGGGAAGCCAGAATTCCTATTCATTTAAATAAATGTGATTTATGTGATAATGACAATGATGCCCAAGATGATTCCTCAAGTGAGGGGAGTAAGCATGGTACTGCATCATTCCCTCCTTCGTCTACACGAGTCTTGCCCACTCAGGAGGCCCCTAGTACATCTAGCGCGCCAATACTCCTTACTATGCAACAATTAACGGCTGTAATGGATAATTCTGTCAAAAACATTTTAGCCAAAATGAACACTTATCAGCATAAGCGCGGCTGCTCTGTTTTAGATACTGAAGAGCATGACGACGCTGATAATAATATTTCTGAAGGGCCCCTAACCCAGTCTGATGGGGCCAGGGAGGTTTTGTCTGAGGGAGAAATTACTGATTCAGGGAACATTTCTCAACAGGCTGAACCTGATGTGATTGCATTTAAATTTAAGTTGGAACATCTCCGCATTCTGCTTAAGGAGGTATTATCCACTCTGGATGATTGTGACAAGTTGGTCATCCCAGAGAAACTTTGTAAAATGGACAAGTTCCTAGAGGTGCCGGGGCTCCCAGAAGCTTTTCCTATACCCAAGCGGGTGGGGGACATTGTTAATAAAGAATGGGAAAGGCCCGGTATTCCTTTCGTCCCTCCCCCCATATTTAAAAAATTGTTTCCTATGGTCGACCCCAGAAAGGACTTATGGCAGACAGTCCCCAAGGTCGAGGGAGCGGTTTCCACTTTAAACAAACGCACCACTATACCCATAGAGGATAGTTGTGCTTTCAAAGATCCTATGGATAAAAAATTAGAAGGTTTGCTTAAAAAAATGTTTGTTCAGCAAGGTTACCTTCTACAACCAATTTCATGCATTGTCCCTGTCGCTACAGCCGCATGTTTCTGGTTCGATGATCTGATAAGAGCGGTCGATAGTGATTCTCCTCCTTTGGAGGAGATTATGGACAGAATCAATGCTCTCAAATTGGCTAATTCTTTCACCCTAGACGCCACTTTGCAATTGGCTAGGTTAGCGGCTAAGAATTCTGGGTTTGCTATTGTGGCGCGCAGAGCGCTTTGGTTGAAATCTTGGTCGGCTGATGCGTCTTCCAAGAACAAGCTACTTAACATTCCTTTCAAGGGGAAAACGCTGTTTGGCCCTGACTTGAAAGAGATTATCTCTGATATCACTGGGGGTAAGGGCCACGCCCTTCCTCAGGATCGGCCTTTCAAGGCAAAAAATAAACCTAATTTTCGTCCCTTTCGTAGAAACGGACCAGCCCAAGGTGCTACGTCCTCTAAGCAAGAGGGTAATACTTCTCAAGCCAAGCCAGCTTGGAGACCAATGCAAGGCTGGAACAAGGGAAAGCAGGCCAAGAAACCTGCCACTGCTACCAAGACAGCATGAAATGTTGGCCCCCGATCCGGGACCGGATCTGGTGGGGGGCAGACTCTCTCTCTTCGCTCAGGCTTGGGCAAGAGATGTTCTGGATCCTTGGGCGCTAGAAATAGTCTCCCAAGGTTATCTTCTGGAATTCAAGGGACTTCCCCCAAGGGGGAGGTTCCACAGGTCTCAGTTGTCTTCAGACCACATAAAAAGACAGGCATTCTTACATTGTGTAGAAGACCTGTTAAAAATGGGAGTGATTCATCCTGTTCCATTAAGAGAACAAGGGATGGGGTTCTACTCCAATCTGTTCATAGTTCCCAAAAAAGAGGGAACGTTCAGACCAATCTTAGATCTCAAGATCTTAAACAAGTTTCTCAAGGTTCCATCGTTCAAGATGGAAACCATTCGAACTATTCTTCCTTCCATCCAGGAAGGTCAATTCATGACCACGGTGGATTTAAAGGATGCGTATCTACATATTCCTATCCACAAGGAACATCATCGGTTCCTAAGGTTCGCATTCCTGGACAAACATTACCAGTTCGTGGCGCTTCCTTTCGGATTAGCCACTGCTCCAAGGATTTTCACAAAGGTACTAGGGTCCCTTCTAGCTGTGCTAAGACCAAGGGGCATTGCTGTAGTACCTTACTTGGACGACATTCTGATTCAAGCGTCGTCCCTTCCTCAAGCAAAGGCTCACACGGACATTGTCCTGGCCTTTCTCAGATCTCACGGATGGAAAGTGAACGTGGAAAAGAGTTCTCTATCCCCGTCAACAAGGGTTCCCTTCTTGGGAACAATAATAGACTCCTTAGAAATGAGGATTTTTCTGACAGAGGCCAGAAAAACAAAGCTTCTAGACTCTTGTCGGATACTTCATTCCGTTCCTCTTCCTTCCATAGCTCAGTGCATGGAAGTGATCGGGTTGATGGTAGCGGCAATGGACATAGTTCCTTTTGCGCGCATTCATCTAAGACCATTACAACTGTGCATGCTCAGTCAGTGGAATGGGGACTATACAGACTTGTCTCCGAAGATACAAGTAAATCAGAGGACCAGAGACTCACTCCGTTGGTGGCTGTCCCTGGACAACCTGTCACAAGGGATGACATTCCGCAGACCAGAGTGGGTCATTGTCACGACCGACGCCAGTCTGATGGGCTGGGGCGCGGTCTGGGGATCCCTGAAAGCTCAGGGTCTTTGGTCTCGGGAAGAATCTCTTCTACCGATAAATATTCTGGAACTGAGAGCGATATTCAATGCTCTCAAGGCTTGGCCTCAGCTAGCGAGGGCCAAGTTCATACGGTTTCAATCAGACAACATGACAACTGTTGCGTACATCAACCATCAGGGGGGAACAAGGAGTTCCCTAGCGATGGAAGAAGTGACCAAAATCATTCTATGGGCGGAGTCTCACTCCTGCCACCTGTCTGCTATCCACATCCCAGGAGTGGAAAATTGGGAAGCGGATTTTCTGAGTCGTCAGACATTGCATCCGGGGGAGTGGGAACTCCATCCGGAAATCTTTGCCCAAGTCACTCAGCTGTGGGGCATTCCAGACATGGATCTGATGGCCTCTCGTCAGAACTTCAAAGTTCCTTGCTACGGGTCCAGATCCAGGGATCCCAAGGCGGCTCTAGTGGATGCACTAGTAGCACCTTGGACCTTCAAACTAGCTTATGTGTTCCCGCCGTTTCCTCTCATCCCCAGGCTGGTAGCCAGGATCAATCAGGAGAGGGCGTCGGTGATCTTGATAGCTCCTGCGTGGCCACGCAGGACTTGGTATGCAGATCTGGTGAATATGTCATCGGCTCCACCTTGGACGCTACCTTTGAGACGAGACCTTCTTGTTCAGGGTCCGTTCGAACATCCGAATCTGGTTTCACTCCAGCTGACTGCTTGGAGATTTAACGCTTGATTTTATCGAAGCGAGGGTTCTCAGATTCTGTTATTGATACTCTTGTTCAGGCCAGAAAGCCTGTAACTAGAAAGATTTACCACAAAATTTGGAAAAAATATATCTGTTGGTGTGAATCTAAAGGATTCTCTTGGGACAAGGTTAAGATTCCTAGGATTCTATCCTTCCTTCAAGAAGGATTGGAAAAAGGATTATCTGCAAGTTCCCTGAAGGGACAGATTTCTGCCTTGTCGGTGTTACTTCACAAAAAACTGGCTGCTGTGCCAGATGTTCAAGCCTTTGTTCAGGCTCTGGTTAGAATTAAGCCTGTTTACAATTTAGTTCTTTCAGTTCTTCAGGGGGTTCCGTTTGAACCCTTGCATTCCGTTGATATTAAGTTATTATCTTGGAAAGTTTTGTTTTTAGTTGCAATTTCTTCTGCTAGAAGAGTTTCAGAATTATCTGCTCTGCAGTGTTCTCCTCCTTATCTGGTGTTCCATGCAGATAAGGTGGTTTTACGTACTAAACCTGGTTTTCTTCCAAAAGTTGTTTCTAACAAAAACATTAACCAGGAGATTATCGTACCTTCTCTGTGTCCGAAACCAGTTTCAAAGAAGGAACGTTTGTTGCACAATTTGGATGTTGTTCGCGCTCTAAAATTCTATTTAGATGCTACAAAGGATTTTAGACAAACATCTTCCTTGTTTGTTGTTTATTCTGGTAAAAGGAGAGGTCAAAAAGCAACTTCTACCTCTCTCTCTTTTTGGATTAAAAGCATCATCAGATTGGCTTACGAGACTGCCGGACGGCAGCCTCCCGAAAGAATCACAGCTCATTCCACTAGGGCTGTGGCTTCCACATGGGCCTTCAAGAACGAGGCTTCTGTTGATCAGATATGTAGGGCAGCGACTTGGTCTTCACTGCACACTTTTACCAAATTTTACAAGTTTGATACTTTTGCTTCTTCTGAGGCTATTTTTGGGAGAAAGGTTTTGCAAGCCGTGGTGCCTTCCATTTAGGTGACCTGATTTGCTCCCTCCCTTCATCCGTGTCCTAAAGCTTTGGTATTGGTTCCCACAAGTAAGGATGACGCCGTGGACCGGACACACCTATGTTGGAGAAAACAGAATTTATGTTTACCTGATAAATTACTTTCTCCAACGGTGTGTCCGGTCCACGGCCCGCCCTGGTTTTTTTAATCAGGTCTGATAATTTATTTTCTTTAACTACAGTCACCACGGTACCATATGGTTTCTCCTATGCAAATATTCCTCCTTAACGTCGGTCGAATGACTGGGGTAGGCGGAGCCTAGGAGGGATCATGTGACCAGCTTTGCTGGGCTCTTTGCCATTTCCTGTTGGGGAGGAGAATATCCCACAAGTAAGGATGACGCCGTGGACCGGACACACCGTTGGAGAAAGTAATTTATCAGGTAAACATAAATTCTGTTTTTTCCAAATTTTACAAATTTGACACTTTTGCTTCTTCGGAGGCTGTTTTTGGGAGAAAGGTTCTTCAGGCAGTGGTTCCTTCCGTATAAAGAGCCTGCCTGTCCCTCCCGTCATCCGTGTACTTTAGCTTTGGTATTGGTATCCCATAAGTAATGGATGATCCGTGGACTGGATACACTTAACAAGAGAAAACATAATTTATGCTTACCTGATAAATTTATTTCTCTTGTAGTGTATCCAGTCCACGGCCCGCCCTGTCACTTTAAGGCAGGTAATTTTTCCATTAAACTACAGTCACCACTGCACCCTATGGTTTTCCTTTCTCTGCATGTTTTCGGTCGAATGACTGGTAATGGCAGTTAGGGGAGGAGCTATATAGCAGCTCTGCTGGGTGAATCCTCTTGCACTTCCTGTTGGGGAGGAGTTAATATCCCATAAGTAATGGATGATCCGTGGACTGGATACACTACAAGAGAAATAAATTTATCAGGTAAGCATAAATTATGTTTTATTTGCTCCTCTGGTAAATCCTAACGTTTCATAAGCACTAGGATTTACTGTCATTAAGAAGTTTTTTTGCCATTGTATCTGTTTAACAGCAGCAATCTTTAAGGAGAAAAACTTTCGGGTACCTAAAATATATCTGGCTACTAAATTTTCTTACTGGCTTCTAAATTTTAAACAGATTTGTCGACCCCCTTTTGCGGTGGTTACACACACAGTAGTATAGGGTTGATTAGTCTCTAATTAGAGTGTCATTATTTTTTACATTTATGGCCCTTTAGTTAAATATTGGCCTGTAGTGGGAATAATATTGTAGAGGAGGATGCACCAAGGATATTTAACATCTCCACATGTTAAAAAAGGGTAAATAATTTGTGATCTTCTTTATTTACTTTTTATATATATTTTAATGTGTATAATCATTCTTATGTAAAGCTAACTTTGTTGTTCTCATTTTGTGTATGAAGCTCCTAATAGTTTTGAAGTTCAGAATCTTTTAATTTCCGTTTCTTATTTTTAAAGAAAATGGCCATAATATGTAATGCTAAGATTTTCATGTGCTATATATTTTTAATATTTAGGCTTCATGCAAACCAAAAGAAGACGGACCCCACTTGATTGCTTCTGATGGTAAGGATTGGCGCTGCACAATCTGTTTACTCTCTACAAATTATAATGATTAGCGCTGCGTAATCTGTTGGCACTCTACAAATCCTATAATATAAAAGGCCAAATGTGTTTGTCCGAAGCTGTCATGCGCAGTAGAGACAGCACAGGACAAACACACCTGGCTTAGCTGACATCCTGTTTGCAGCGAAAGTGGGCATGGCCGGGTGAGTGGGCATGGTCGGGTGCGTGGTTGGTCGGCGTCGCCGGCGCACGCTAGAGGGGAGAGAAATAGAAAGAGAGGGGGATAGACAAAAAGAGATAGGAAAGAGCTAAAGAGAGAGGGAAGAGAAGAAGAGAGGGGAAAGTGCAGAAGAGAGAGGGAGAGAGAGTAAAATAGAGGGGAAAGAGCAAAAGAGAGGGAAGAGAGCAAAAGAGAGTGAGAGAGCGCAATAGAGAGGGGGAGAGAGAGCAAAATAGAGAGGGATCGAGAGAGGGGGGGCAAAAGAGGGGGAGAGGGGGGGCAAAAGAGGGGGAGAGGGGGGGGCAAAAGAGGGGGAGAGGGGGCAAAAGAGGGGGAGCGAGAGCAAAAGAGGGGGGGAGCGAGAGAGCGCAAAAGAGAGGGGGGAGAGAGCTGGCAAAAGAGAGAACGCAAAAAAGAGGGGGAGAGAGCACAAAAGAAAGGGTGAGAGAGAGATAATGGGGTGGGACCGCTGTACTGCAAAAAATGGCCTGAGTAAACGGGCTTTAGGACTAGTAAATTATAATAAGGATTGGCGCTGCATAATCTTTTGGCGCTCTACAAATAAATTATAATAAGGTTTAGCGCAGTGTAATCTCTTGGCGCTCTACAAATAAATGATGATAATAATGAAAACATTATTACTGTGTGTTAATTTTCATTTGGATTGTTTATTAAAGGGACACTGTAAATTTGGTTTCTCCTTAATGTGTTTCCAGTGACTTGTTACACCAGTCAGAAGTTGCTTCTTTGGGGCTTTTTATATTTAAAATAGCTGTTTTTACTCATTAAACCCATTGTGTGTGTTAACATGCTCATTCAAATGGGCTGAGCCTGCATAAAAAGCCAACTTCTTTATTGTATTTCTCTCTAATCGCAAAGCCCAATACTTACTGACATTTTTGTCTTCAGTTTCTTTTTGCCTCTCCCACCCCCAGGTGCGAGGTTGATTTCAGCTGCTTACATTTGTTTAGGTAGCTTTTCTATAGAGAACACTGCAGTACTCATATTTTCATTCTAGTTGGGTATTTTAACCAGCAAACTATTAGAAATAAAAAATAAATGTTAAGGAGCTATTTCTACACAACTGAATTTGCATTAAAAGGGCGAACAAATACAGTGCAATATCCCTTACTGTTCTTTTTTACCCACAGCTGCAGCACAGTGTGAAAGTCCTTTACAAGAAAGTTTAACTTTATTGACAACAGCAGTTCACAATCTTTTGCTGCTCCACTTTAATTCATGCAGTAATCTTGTTACATCATCTAGCAGCACTAAACCCCTGAAGGAAGCAAGTACATCCACTGACCACCTCCAATTCACCATTTTTGCAGCCCATGGACTTCCCATTAGTTGGGTATCTAGGTAAGGCACTGCCCATGTGATAATGTTACTGATTGGTGTTGTCTCGTGTTGCCTAAAAAGCTATTAGATCAGAAAGTAAAGTAAATTTAAAAAGAACAAACCAAATATTTTCTTTGAACGTTTCTTTGAAAATGCTCCCATACATGAAACCTATTCTGCAGTTTCCTGTGATTGGTACTATTTTATAGTTAGTTTGGATCAAGCAGAATAAGACTTGAGAAAGCAGTGTGGAACTAACATTTTTTTCCATAAGGCAGGGAGAGTCCACGACTTCATTCCTTACTGTTGGGAAATACAACACCTAGCCACCAGGAGGAGGCAAAGACACCCCAGCCAAAGGACTTTACCACGCAGCTACAATCGGCGGTGTCTGAAGCCCTGAGTACCCTACCTATCTCTGGGAAACGCAAGAGAAAGGTCAAACCAAGTTCTCCTGACTTATTCATCTAAATTTCTGTCGGATCTAGCTTGTATGTCCCAGCTATCCGAGGTTGAGTTAACCTCTGTAGCTTCAGAGGGTGAACATTCTGAGGCGGAGGAACCCTCCTTTAGATTTTAAAATTGAACATATGCATTTTTTGCTTAAGGAGGTCCTGTCCACTTTAGAGGTTCTAGAGGCTAAGCTACCTGAGGAACCTAAGATCCCTAAGTTAGATAGGGTTTATGAAGACAGAAAGGTCCAACAGACTTTTCCTGTACTAGCTCGTATGACAAACATTATTAGTAACGAATGGGAAAGAATCAGAACTTACTTTTCCCCCTCTTCAACCTTTAGGAAATTGTTTCCAGTCCCTGACTCTCAATTGGAACTGTGGGGTTCCATCCCTAAGGTGGATGGGGCTAGTATGAGTTTCACAATCAGTGTAGGATAAGCATAAATATGGGGCCCACAAAAGAGCATCAGGGCTTGGCAATCAGGCAATGATG
The DNA here is from genome assembly GCF_027579735.1 of Bombina bombina. Classification (NCBI taxonomy): domain Eukaryota; kingdom Metazoa; phylum Chordata; class Amphibia; order Anura; family Bombinatoridae; genus Bombina; species Bombina bombina. Next base: position 228,430,229 of record NC_069505.1, on the reverse strand, counting down.
AGAGTAAACTGAAAAATTAAGCCAGGAGGGCAAAAGGCATAAAATGCATATGATGGTAAACAGAAAGGTCTCACCCAGTTAAAGCAGATGTCTTCTTCTCTATGCTGGAACAATATAATTAATATCCAGGGCAATTCTCCCTGAGCTTGAGAATCCAGGAAGGGGGGTAAGGGGATCTGTAAAACTGCGACTGTCGGAGTGTGTAGGCCGCAATTGATCAAAAGACCTCTGCAGACACAGAAAGAAAATGGCAGCCGTTCCCGCCACTTCGGCCCACTCTCCTCTATTCTTCAAGGCGACTATCAATCCGGTCTCCGATAAGTAACACCTACCTCCTGGTCAGATACCCCGTTCGGAAGCTTGGGAACAAGTGAATGTAGGCTCCTAGGTCTCAGAGTAGGTCACGGTGATATGTGAGCTGTCGACCCCCGGCACTAACAGGCTTCCGCAACAGGGGGCGGGAGAAGAAAAAAAGGCTGCAGCTGTTTGCTTGACCTCCGGAGCGGAGTCACGACCCTCTGGAGTGTCATATCTTTTTATTAGATCTCTCAGTAGTCCTCGTGGCTATCATAGCAGATGCCTTCAAAAACATGCACCGCCACCCAAATGCACACTGGCTTGACGGGTCTTCTCTTGCTCAGATCTCCTTGATATGAACTTTTGTAATGCAGCTAAGGCGAGTGAAATCTCCAGAGCGGAGCCCCAACTCTCCGGAAAACTGTGTGGGAGTTGAGAGAGTCCCTGCGTGTCCGGATGAGCGCGTAGGGTAGCAGCAGCTACCGGATTCTGTTCCGCTTTAGGAGTGCACTTAAGCAAGAAGGGACCAAATCACGGTGGCACACCTGACGATCTCTCACGACACACTAGTGTGCCACGGCACAGTGGTCGAAAATCACTGCTCTAGACTAATTGTCCCAGTACCTACATCAGAAAGAGGTTTGGGGTTCTATTCAAACCTCTTTGTGGTTCCCAAAAAGGAGGGAACTTTTCATCCAATTCTAGACCTGAAGTGCCTAAACAAGTTTGACTGTCCCCTCTTTCAAAATGGAGACAATACGGTAAATTCTTTTCCCTTGTTCAGGAAGGACAGTTATGACCACCATAGACCTGAAGGATGCATACCTTCACGTTCCGATACACGAGGGACATTTTCAGTTCCTGTGGTTTGCCTTTCTGTACCAGCACTTCCAGTTCATAGCACTTCCGTTTGGCTTAGCTACTGCTCCAAGGATAGTTACGAAGGTTCTGGAGGCTCTTCTAGCGGTTGCCAGAACAAGAGGTATTGCAATAGCACCTTACCTGGATGATATCTTGGTACAAGCACCATCTTTTCATCTAGCAAAGGAGCACTCGGAAATCCTTCTTAGTCTTCTTCGATCACATGGATGGAAGATAAACTTGGAAAACAGTTCTCTTACTCCAAATACCAGCGTAAATTTCCTGGATACGGTGATGGACTCTCTATCCATGAGGATCTTTCTAACAGATCAGAGACGTTGCAAGCTAACATCCGCATGTCTTGCCCTCAAGGCCTTCTTGAGACCTTCGGTAGCCCAGTGTATGGAGATGATTGGACTCATGGTGTCTTGTATGGACATAATTCCCTTTGCCAGATTCTATCTCAGACCTTTACAGCTATGCATGCTGAGACAATGGAACGGCGACCATTCTGATCTGTCACAACAGACTCGCTCTCTTGATGGCCCTGTCAAGATCACCTGTCCCAAGGCACGTGCTTCTTGAGACCGTCCTGGGAGATTGCGACTGCGGACACCCGTCTATACGGCTGGGGAGGCGTTTGGGGTGCCAAGAATGCACAGGGGCTGTGGACTCATGAGTCCACTCTTCCGATCAATATCTTGAAACTCTGGGCAATCTTCATTGCTCTAAAGGCTTGGCCCCTCCTTGGTTCGTCCCAGTTTATCACATTCTAATCGGACAATATAACTTTGGTAGCCTACATCAACCATCAGGGAGGAACGAGAAGTTCCTTTATCGATGAGAGAAGTGTCTCAAATCCTGGAATGGGCGGAGGCCCAGAACTGTACCCTTTCTGCGATCCACATTCCGGGTGTGGACAACTGGAAAGCAGACTTCCTCAGCAGACAATCCTTTCACCTGGGCAAATGATCTCTCTACCACGAGGTCTTTGCAGAGATATGCAGCAGATGGGGGATGCCGGAGATGGACCTCATGGCCTCCCGTCTCAATGCCAAACTACCCAGGTACGGGTCGAGATCGAGGGATGACCTAGTGGTTCCATGGTGGTTCAGACTTTCCTCCATTACCTCTTCTCCCTCGTCTGATGGCCCGCATCAAACAGGAGCAAGTATCTGTGATTCTAATTGCTCCATCCTTGCCGTGAAGGACTTGGTTCGAGGATCCGGTGGGGATGTCTTAATCTCCTCATTTGAGGTTAACTTTTTGCAGGGACCTGCTGATACAGGGTCCCTTCCTTCATCAAAAGCTAGATTCTCTTAGACTAACTGCGTGGAGATTGAACGCTTAGTCTTAGCCAGGAGAGGTTTCTCTGAGAGTGTCATCGACACTTTGATTCAAGCTTGTAAGCCAGTTACTCGACGCATCTACCATAAGGTGTGGTGGACTTACCTGCACTGGTGTGAGGAGTGTCATATTTCTTGGCATAAGGTTAAAGTTGCCAGAATTGTATCTTTTCTCCAGGATGGACTGGAGAAGGGTCTATCTGCTAGGTCCCTGAAGGGACAGATATCAGCCCTGTCGGTGTTGCTGCACAAGAAATTAGCTGAGCTTCCGAATGTGCAGTCCTTCATTAAGGCTCTGACTAGGATCAGACCTGTGTTTAGAAAGATGACTCCGCCATGGAGTCTCAATCTTGTTCTTCGTGTGTTGTAGCAGGCTCCGTTTGAGCCCATGCATAATGTTGAAATTAAACTGTTATCTTGGGAGGTTTTGTTTCTATTGGCTATTGCCTCTGCTCGCAAAGTCTCAGAGATTTCTGCCTTGCAATGTGATCTCCCTTGCCTTGTTTTTCATGCCGATAAGGCAGTTTTACGTGCTTGAGTATTGTTTTCCTAACAGTAAGGAATGAAGTAGTGGACTCTCCCTGCCTTATGGAAAGAAAACAAAATGTATGCTAACCAGATAAATTCCTTTCTTTCCTGGGACGGAGAGTCCACGACCCTGCCCGTTAGTTATTTTTTGTTTGGGCGGCTCCCTTTTTTAGTTTCTTCTGGCACCTTTATACCCTGATGTTTCTCCTACTTTTCCTCGTTCCCTCGTCCGAATAACTAGGGGATAGGGAGAAGTGGGAAGGATATTTAAGCCTTTGGCTGGGGTGTCTCTGCCTCCTCCTGGTGGCCAGGTGTTGTATTTCCCAGCAGTAAGGAATGAAGTTGTGGACTCTCTCTACCAGGGAAGAAAGGAATTTATCTGGTAAGCATACATTTTTTTTTTCCTTTTCCTTTTTAAAAATGAAATGTGTATGATTACAAAAGTTATATACTGTATATTCTGAAATAAATGTATTATTTTGGAGTTGTTAAAAATAGATTCCTTACCCTCTCATAACACTGAAAACAACTAGTTAATCCCACAACAAATGCTGCCCGCGGTCTTTATGGAATGTGGCATGCACTTAGTAGGTGTTTTCTATTGTGAAAGAAAAAACACTGCAATGAATACAATACATAACCACAACACAGATTTCCACACAAAACAATGTATGCAGCAGAACATATGCACACTTCTCATGCACACCGCACACAGTTTTTCTTTTATACATAGGATTCACTTCATAGCCACTAGGAGGAGGCAAAGTTTCCCCAAACTCTCGAGCACTTCATCCCTCCCACCTCACTGTTATCTCAGTTGTAAACTTCGACTCCTAGGAGGTGGCTGAGGAATTGAGGTGCCCTTGAGATTCTTTGTTGAAAGGTGTTCTCAGACTGATTTGACGCCTGAATTTCCCCCTCAGATCTGCTTCTGAGAGACACGGGAGACTGGAGGCACAATTACTCTCAGTGAGGGAGATAATCACAGGCCCGTTACAGGTGTCCCAGGGACAGGTGGGTGCCTGTCAGGTTAGACTGTTTCAACATTTGCTCTCACATTGCCCCCAGGCTATAAGCAGATACATATGACATGTTACATAATAGCCAAGGGACTTTATTCCAGACATTACCACATTCACATTAGACTTTATGCAGATTACTGTCTATGTGTAGTTAGGAGACTGATGAGGCATTAAAGTTATTTTATTTAAAGGATTACTTTCTGTTATAATTTTTAAGCTAAACAACTAACATATTAAAGTTAATAAACATTAATTAAAACCTACTGACCTATATTTTCTCCAAAACGAAGTTTCATAACGTTCTAAAAGTTATATCTTTTATTCGCCGATGATGTCACGTTATCCTGCCCACTATTTTCAGCACTGCATGTTCAAAATACTTAAACCAATAACTTTGTTTTTAAAGCGCCATTTTGAAACCTAGGTATTGTAAACGGATTGGTACAGAGCAAAGGATACCCACGGAGTGGGTTTGGAAAACAATTAAATTTGCAGACAAGATTTCTGACATACGGTAGAGATATGTTAATGAAATGCTATTGATAAAAACCGTATTTGGGGTAGTTAGTTAGTAACAGGCATAGAAAATGTTTACTTACAGTGGCCCTTTAAGATACATTTGAGGGGGCATTAAAGACCTCAGAGTCCCCCCGTATCGGGTTAGCACGCTATATTCTGCTAATTAATTTTTAAAGTAAAAAAAATCTTATAATTTACATGTCAGCAGTTCATTTCACACTTTTGGCCTACCGTGTCTTTTCATTTTGGATAGCGCTCTTGATGTTTTATTCTGCTGTAGTATCTTTCTTGTTGGAAGGTGTAAGATTCCTAGTTTTCAAGAACCTATGTTGTTATAACGATTGTACCATGGTTTTATTATTGTGTAGTTTGATAAAGAGGTCTTTATTCCTCTCCCCTTGTTCTCAGACGTTGCTGACTTAAAGGGACACTGAACCCAAATGTTTTATTTCGTGATTTAGATAGAGCTTGACATTTTAAGCAACTTTCTTATTTACTCCTATTATCAAATTTTCTTCATTCTCTTGGTTTCTTTATTTGAAAAGAAATAATGAGTTTAGATGCCTGCCCATTTTTTGGTGAACAACCTGGGTTGTTCTTGCTGATTGGTGGATAAATTCATCCACCAATAAAAAGTGCTGTCCAGAGTTCTGAACAAAAAAGCCTAGATGCCTTCTTTTTCAAATAAAGATGGCAAAAGAACGAAGAAAATTTGATAATAGGAGTAAATTAGAAAGTTGCTTAAAATTGCATGCTCTATCTGAATCACGAAAGAAAAAATTTGGGTTCAGTGTCCCTTTAAGCCCTTGAATATATATATTAGTTTGTCTCCTAATACAGTATTCTATTATTTGTGGTCACTTAATTGCATAATGGAGCATACTTAAACTGTCCCCAATCATTTATATGTAGTCTTTTTAGACTTAAGATCCTTTCTCCACTTTTGTTAATTGTATTTCTCTTGTTAAGTGTATCCAGTCCACGGATCATCCATTACTTATGGAATATATTCTCCTTCCCAACAGGAAGTTGCAAGAGTCCACCCACAGCAAAGCTGCTATATAGCTCCTCCCCTAACTGCCATATTCAGTCATTCTCTTGCAAGCCTCAACATAGATAGGAGGTTGTGAGAGTCTGTGGTGATGTATACTTAGTTTATTCTTCAATCAAAAGTTTGTTATTTTTAAATGGCACCGAAGTGTGCTGTTTTTTCTCAGGCAGTATTTGGAAGAAGAATCTGCCTGCGTTTTTCTATGATCTTAGCAGACGTAACTAAGATCCATTTGCTGTTCTCACACATTCTGAGGAGTGAGGTACTTCAGAGGGGGAATGGCGTGCAGGTTTTCCTGCAGAAAAGGTATGTGCAGTAAAATATTTTTCTAGGAATGGAATTGACTAAGAAAATACTGCTGATACCGAAGTAATGTAAGTAAAGCCTTAAATGCAGCGATAGCGACTGGTATCAGGCTTATTAATAGAGATACATACTCTTATAAAAATGTGTTTTAAAACGTTTGCTGGCATGTTTAATCGTTTTTTAACGTACATTGGTGATAACACTGTAATGTTGGTATAGCCTTAAATGCAGTAAAAGCGACTGGTATCAGGCATATTAATAGAGATACATACTCTTGTAAAAATGTGTTTTAAAACGTTTGCTGGCATGTTTAATCGTTTTTTTAACATATGTTTGTTTTCTGATGCCTTTGTTCATTTGACTAGACTAATGGCTAAGAATTCTGTTTTTTACTATACTGGCGCGCAGAGCGCTATGACTTATATCATGGTCAGCTGTCGTGACTTTAATAAATAAACTATTTAACTTCCCTTCAAGGGGCAGACCCTATCGGGCCTGGTTTGAAGGAGATTATTGCTTATATCACTGGAGGAAAAGGTCATGCCCTTCCTCAGGATAGGTCCAAATCAAGGGCCAAAAAAGGTCTAATTTTTGCTCAGTCCAAGGCGGTCTGGAGACAATCGGACCTGGAACAAAGATAAGCAGGCCAAGGAGCCTGCTGCTACCTCTAAGGCAGCATGAAGGAACGGACCCCTATCCGGTAACGGATCCTATAGGGGGCAGACTTTCATTCTTCGCCCAGGCGTGGGCAAGAGATGCCCAGGATCCCTAGGCATTGGAATTTATATCCCAGAGATATCTTCTGGATTTCAAAGATTCCCCCCCCCAAAAAAAGGGGAGATTTCGCCTTTCACAATTATCTGCAAACCAGATAAAGAAGGAGGCATTCTTACATTGTGTACGAGATCCATCCAGTTCCAAGAGAGGAACAGGGACAGAGTTTTTACTCAAATCTGTTTGTGGTTCCCAAGGTGAGGGAACCTTCAGACCTATTTTGGATCTAAAGATCTTAAACAAATTCCTCAGAATTCCGTCATTTCAGATGGAAACTATTCGTACCATCTTAACTATGATCCAGGAGAGTCAATAGAGGACTACAATGGATTTGAAGGATGCTTATCCTCACATTGGGATGCATAAAGATCACCTTCGTTTTTTCAGGTTTGCCTTTCTAGACAGGCATTACCAGTTTGTAGCTCTTTCCTTTGGGATATCTACAGCCCCAAGAATCTTTATGGAGGTTCTGGGGTCGCTTTGGCGGTCCTTAGGCCGCGGGGCATAGAAGTGGCCCCTTATTTAGACGACATCCTGATACAGGCGTCAAACATCCAAATTGCCAAGTCTCATACGGACGTAGTACTGGCATTTCTGAGATCACATGGGTGGAAAGTGAACAAGGATAGAGTTTTCTATCCCCAATCTCAAGGTTTTCCCTCCTAGGGACTCTGATAGATTCTGTAGAAATGAAAATTTACCTGACGGAGTCCAGTTTGTCAAAGTTTCTAAATTTCTGCCGTGTTTTTCATCCCATCCGCGCCCTTCGGTGGCTCAGTACATGAATGAAATCGGCTTAATGGTAGCGGCAAGGGACATAGTACCGTTTGCACGTCTACATTTCAGACCACTGCAACTATGCATGCTCAATCAGAGGAACGGGGATTACACAGATTTGTTCCCATGTTTAACCTGGACCAAGAGACCAGAGATTCTCTTCTCTGGTGACTATATCAGGTCCATCTGTCCAAGGGTATGACCTTCCGCAGGTCAGATGGGACAATTGTTACAATAGATGCCAGCCTTTTAGGTTGGGATGCAGTCTGGAACTCCCTGAAGGCTCAGGGATAGTGGACTTAGGAGGAGACCCTCCTTCTAATAAATATTCTGGAACTGGGAGTGATATTCCATGCTCTTCAGACTTGGCCTCAGTTAGCAACTCTGAGGTACATCATACTCAGTCGGACAATATACACGACTGTGGCTTACATCAGCCATCAATGGGGAACAGAAGTTCCCTAGCGATGTTAGAAGTCTTACAATAATTCACTGGACAGAGACTCACTCTTGTCTATCAGCTATCCATATCCCAGGTGTTGAGAACTGGGAGGTGGATTTTCTAAGTCGTCAGACTTTTCTTCCGGGGGAGTGGGATTTCCTCCGGAGGTCAAGACCAAGCAGGAGAGGGCTTTGGTGTTTTTGACAGCGCCTGCGTAGCCACGCAGGACCTGGTATGCAGATCTGGTGGACATGTCATCCTTTCCATCACGGTCTCTGCTTCTGAGACAGGTCCCTCTACCTCAGGGTCCTTTCAACCTTCTAAATAGAATCAATCTGAGATGGACTGCCTGGAGACTGAACGCTTGATGTTATCAAAGCATGGCTTCTCCGAGTCAGCCATTGATACCTTAATACAGACATGAAAGCCTGTCTCTAGGGAAATTGAACATAGATATGGTGTAAATATCTGATTGTTATGAATCCAAGGGTTATTCATGGAGTAAAGTCTGGATTCCCAGGATATTATCTTTTCTCCAAGATGTTTTGGAGAAAAGGGTTGTCGGCTAATTCCTTAAAAGGGACAGATTTTTACTCTGTCTATTTTTTTGCACAAGCGTCTGGCAGGTATTCTAGACGTTCAGGCATTTGGTCAGGCTTTGGTTAGATCCAAGCCTGTGTTTAAAACTGTTGCTCCACCATGGAGCTTAAACCTGGTTCTTAAGGTTCTTCAAGAAGTTCCGTTTGAACCTTTTTTGTTCCATAGATATCAATCTTTATCTTGGAAAGTTCCTTTTGGGTAGCTATTTCCTCGACTCGTAGAGTCTCCAAGTTATCTGTGTTACAATGTGATTCTCCTTATCTGGTCCTTCGTACAGATAAGGTAGTCCTGCGTACCAACCTGGGTTTTTTCCTAAGGTGGTATCTAACAAGAACATCACTCAAGAGATAGTTGTTCCATGCTTGTATCCTAATCCTTCCTCAAAGAAGGAACGTCTATTACACAATATTGGACGTGGTTTGTGCTTTAAAGTTTTACTTACAAGCTACTACAGTTTTCATCAAACGTTCACCTTGTTTGTTGTCTATTCTGGACAGAGGAGAGGTCAAAAGACTTCGGCAGCCTCTCTGTCTTTTTGGTTAAAAAGCATAATTCATTTAGCTTATGAGACTGCTGGACAGCAGCCTCAAGAAGGGATTACAGCTCATTCTACTAGAGCTGTGGTTTTCACTTGGGCCTTTTTTAAATGTGGCTTCTGTGGAACAGATTTACAAGACGGAGTCTTGGTCTGCGCTTCCTACTTTTTCAAATTTAACAAATTTGATACCTTGCTTCTTCGGAGGCTATTTTTGGGAGAAAGGGTTTCTTACAGGCAGTGGTAACTTCCGTTTAAGTACCTGCCTTGTCCCTCCCATCATCCGTGTACTTTAGCTTTGGTATTGGTATTCCATAAGTAATGGATGATCCGTGGACTGGATACACTTAACAAGAGAAAACATTATGTATGCTTATGTGATAAATTTATTTCTCTTGTAGTGTATCCAGTCCACGGCCCGCCCTGTCACTTTAAGGCAGGTAATTTTTTTCATTTGAACTACAGTCACCACTGCACCCTATGGTTTTTTCCTTTCTCTACATGTTTTCGGTCGAATGACTGAATATGGCAGTTAGGGGAGGAGCTATATAGCAGCTTTGCTGTGGGTGGACTCTTGCAACTTCCTGTTGGGAAGGAGAATATATTCCATAAGTAATGGATGATCCGTGGACTGGATACACTACAAGAGAAATAAATTTATCAGGTAAGCATAAATTATGTTTTTTGCAAGCGTATTACTAATTCAGATGTGCAATTCTATACGGATCTTTTCATGCATTCCTCACAGTTTAATGCTGTATTTGCATTTATGTGTTTAACCATTTCTTCCTCTGTTTGTACAGTTTAAGGAAGTTCTTCAGTTTTTTGCTCCAGGTTTTTAGGATTTTGTGCGCTTGTCTTTTTACTGAGAAGTTGGCTGCCATGCCTCATCTTAGTAAGTGGATAAGTTCCTGTTTTCTTCCTAGCTGAATCTCTTATGATCAAATTTGCTAAGCGGTTAATTACTGTCTATCTCCTCAGATCAGTTTTCTGAAAGTGACATTTATTTTCGGATGATCAGGAGTCTGTGGCTTATTTAGACTCATGTACCGTAGGGGTATACAATTCTAAGCCTTTAGAAGAAAAATCTATTAAATAATTGTATTTAATTTCAACCAATAGTCGAAGCCTGATTTCCCTTTTAGACAGTTTTTCTGCATTTAAAAGGGATGTTTCTTTTTCATCAAAATTCCAAAAATAATTTGTAAGATCCAGGAATCCTTAAGCAGAATTAGAGAAAGCTCTAGCAACGCCATGTTTTTTTTTTCTGTGTCGTTAGTAATCTTGATATCTCCTGCTTGGCCTTGAAGAACGTGGTATGCAGATTTGATTCTGATCTCCACCAGTTGTTTTCCATCTCCTCTTCCTTTAAGACAAGATCTATCTCAAGGTTCTTTCTATCATCAAGATCTCAACTTTCTCAACTTGAAGGCTTGGAGGTAGAATACCCGTTTCCACAGCACAGTTTTTTTTCTGATAAGGTGATGGAAACCTTTAATCCAAGCCAGAAAAACTTATTAGAAAATGTCACTAGATATAGAAAGTTTTTCTAGTTTGGTGTGAAAAGAATAATTTCAGTTGGCGTTCCTTTAGAATCCTTCAGATTTTACAAGAGGGTTTAGATAACGGTTTATTTGCCAACTTTCTTTAAGAGGTAAGATTTCAGCGTTGTCTGTTGTATCAAAGAAAATTTGGGAAACTACTTGATATTCAAAATGTTGTCCAGCCTTTAGACAGAATTTGTCATGTGATCCAATTTCTCCTCAATGGAATTTGAATTTGGTTCTTAAAGAACAGGAAACCCCAAAATATTTTATGATTTGGATAGAACATACAATATTAAACAACTTTCTAAATTACTTCTATTATCAAATGTGTTTGTCTTGTTATCCTTTGCTGAAGTAACAGCATTGCAGTACTGGCAGCCAGCTGAACACATCTAGTTAGCCAATCACAAGAGACACATGTGTGCAAGCACCAATCAGCAGCTAGCTCTCACTAGTGTAGGAGATGTACATATTATTTTTCAACAAGGGATACCAAGAGAACAAAGCACATTTGAAAATAGAAGTGAATTTAAAAGTGTCTTCTCACATAGAAACATAGATATTGACGGCAGATAAGAGCCATTGGCCTAGCAAGTCTGCCCGATATTACCTAACAGTATAAACTTATCAAGTTTGTAGGATAGCCTTATGCTTGTCCCAGGCATTTTTAAAGTCCCCCCACAGTGTTTGTCATTACTACCTCTTGAGGAAGTTTCTTCCATAAATCAATCACTCTTTCTGTAAAGAAGCTTCCTCAAATTACTCCTGAATCTACTACCCTTTAGCTTGAGATCATGACCCCTTGTTCTTGAATTTTCCATTTTATCACATGGTTGTCTTATAATCACATGGTTTATCTGAATCATGCAAGTTTAATTTTGACTTTCCTGTCCCTTAAATAAACATTTTAAAGTTTATTCTTCCGAACCAATACATTTCTTTGAGATAAAATTTAAAATTTACAACCTTTTTTTTTCAGTCTCTGCCATTGTGTTAATAAAATATCCATTGTTTAGCTTCAGCAGAAATTATAAAATAAACAGCAAACTATGAACAGATATGTAGCAGGGTCACACTTGTGAAGCCTGCCATATGATCTCCGTTTTCAGGACTAGATAATCCCCAAATTTATATAAAAAAAAAAGTGCACACACATATATGACAAGGGGATATGTGTAAGAGCTATAATACCCTTATACAGCAATAACAGAAGTTAAGGGACAAGTGTACAATAAGCTAGAAAGTGACAAACTTGCAAAACAATTCTCAAACGCTGCTATCAGAAAAAGACTGAACCTTTAAGGTCACTACAATAAAGGAAGTCTATACAAAAAAC